>NW_022146354.1:187206-190171 GCF_002938485.1 Sitophilus oryzae | reverse complement strand
AAATCAAATTCAAATGTGTCAAATGAATCGTCAAACAGAACTGTCAAGGATCCCCACCCTAGAGAGCTTTTATGGTGGCTTTTCCGCCCACCATGCATGAATACATGGATAGCATTATGCTCCTTCCTTAGTCTTCTTATTCAAAGCACTTAATTTATTATTTTCCTTTTCTATTTCACGAAAGTAAAAAGAGTTACCTATCTGATTCGTTCAGCCACTCAATTTAAACAATATCAGTAATTTTTTTGATAGTTATTCATTTTATAGACTATAGAAGCTCTTTGCTTCGACTGCAAGAGACTGCTTTCTTTAAATCCTTCGGCATATTTTCAACACACAATTTCAGGAAATGCACTACAAAAACTCGAAAATTTAGTTCTTCGAAGAATTGTTTGTGCTCAAAAATGTGCAATATTTAAAAAAAGACTATGACAATAGGCAAAAAACGAGAATTACTCACAAAGATTCAACAAAATCACGATATTATACAAAATAATAACTAACATTAGGATAATTGTCAAATAATAAACGACAAGCTAGCTGAAAACGGCGCAATGTGGCCAACATAGCGATAATAAGCTGTCAATGTCTGATATGATTGATGACGTGCATCGGAAAATGTTTTGCGATTACAATAGAAAGATGTAATTTTTTGCGAGGATGCTGATTTTCTACTTCAATTTTTTTTAAAGCGTCAATTTTGACAGATACATTTTAAAATACATAGATAAAAAATAAATTATTACATTATTTTACTATCTTAAAATAGGGAACAGGAAAATTTTAAATTGGGTGAGACACTTAAAATAATTCTGAAACATTTCATTTTTAAATGCACTGTATATCGAAAAAGGTATACTAAACTATATATTTTTGAAATTAGCTAAAATATGTCTACTAGAAGATGCTAAAATATGTGGGGATTTCCATTTAAAACAAATCAAGATGGCGTCATATCTGTCAAAATTGACGTTTTAAAAAATTTTCAGATAAAAAATCGGCATTCTTGCGAATAATTACATTCAAATATCTTTTTAGTATCTTACAATAGGAAACAAGAAAATTCTAAATTGGGTGAGACACTTAAAATGATTCTGGGGGGAACAGTTCATACTTCATTTTAAATTCACTGTATATCGGAAACGGTAAGCGCAAATATATTTGTTTCCATTTAAAAAAAATCAAGATAACGTCGTATCTGTCAAAATTGACGCTTTAAAAAATTTGTGGCAGAAAACCGGCGTTCACGCAAGAAAATATATTAAATCTTTTTACTATCTTAAATAGGAAACAGGAAAATTGGGAAAATAGTAAATTGAGTGAGACTACATTTAAAATGATGTCCCTGTACATAAGACTTCGTTGTGAAAACGAATATTTTATATATTTTTTGTCGCTCTGAGTGTAGACCAAAGGCAATAAAAAATAGCAATAAAAAAGAACATACACCTCATTATCTCTAATTGGTTCCTTTGTCTGGAGCGGCACAGAAAAAAAACATGACGATGATTTTTTGTAAAATACCGATAAATTCTTTTATAAAAGGGTTAACAATGGCTATCTCACATAACTGAAAAGAAATGTTGCGCTATTAATTGTTAAATTGCATAATGGCAGATATATATAATATATAACCAATCATATCGTATAATTCGCGTGCTAACCGGATAATTTGCGAACATTTTTAAAATATATTTGTTTCTTTAAGCAGTAACCGATTGTGTTGGTTAATTCGCGTTTTAACCGGATCATTCGCGAATTAACTAATTTCGCGTATTTCCCGTAACATTGATATAAAAAATAAATTTTATTTTTACATGATGAATCTCCCTATGAGAGATGGCACAGGTTTTCTGAAACATCCCGTTTTATAGCTGCAGATTCATCTGAAATTTTGTCAGAATTTACACAAATGGATGAATTCGCATACTTTTTAAATATCAACTTTGAAAGTACTTTTTTTGTTTTAATCAGGGTTATTATGTTTTAAATATGATCAAACCTTGGAAAAGTTAGACTCCATTGTCTTGTACAAAGTAGAATATTAAACCTAAACCGAGAGCGAAAAAAAAACACTTAACTAGAGACCAACGCCTATTGGAAGGGTCCGAAAAAATGCCTAACCCCACCTCTCCGCTGGGCACTTGATAACATTGTTCGGATTTCTTAAGTACCTCGGCTAAGAAAGAAGTCATAAAATCCTTCTTGGCCGGTACTCGCGCTCCGAGCTATCTGCGTTCGCCATCTTCATTGTGCGCCGAACAATTTAAGACATTATTGTTTTCCCACTTAATGCGGAATCAAAAAGGAACACGAGATGCAAGAATGAGGAGAATAAAAATGGAAACGGTGGAACGTTTTACCCCCAACAAGGAGACAAAATTTCAAATGAATCTGCAGCAAAACTTGTCAGTGGCTAGAACTGTTTTATTATGCTTATTACACTTTTTGCGTCGCACCTTAAATATGCCCTTCCTTTCTGGGGTACGTGTTGTGCGAATCAATTTGACCGCATTTTCAAGCTCCAGAAGAGAGCTGTTCGATATTCGTTGGGTCTAAACAGCAGAACTCATTGCCAGGACTTTTTAAAAAAAATAATAATATTAACTCTTCCTTCGTTATTTATATTTGAATCCGTTTGCCTAATACGTAAGCATGTATCAGCTTCTCAAGAAAGGCCATCTCACACTTATCCACTCAGGAACGCGGAGCAAGATCTTTATCTACCTACCCCACGCTCAGAGTTAGTTAAAAGTTCAATATTATACAACTCGAAGAAAATGCACAATCACCTGCCATTTGAAATCAAATCCATAACATCATTTTCTTCATTTCGCAAAGCATTGAAATCTTATTTACTAGACAAGGCTTTCTACGCCGTAAATGACTTATATTTTGATAATCGAATTTGATCTTGTAAACACTGGTCTAATATTTGCTATTACTATATTTACTATAAACTTGC
>NW_022146354.1:153898-186775 GCF_002938485.1 Sitophilus oryzae | reverse complement strand
AGCTCTCACTTTCTCCTCCTCCTCCTCTCTCCCTCTCTCCCTCCTCCCTCATTTCTCCCTCCCTCCTCACCATTCCTCATTCTTCCCTCGGCAGGCGTGTGCGCAAATTGTTAAGAAAAAGTTATTATTATTATTATTATATTATTATTATTATTATTATTATTATTATTAAGAACTATTTATTATTCCTGTTATTTGTATATCTCCGCTGTTATTAATAATATAAACGATTGTTGGCACAATACCTCATTTAATATAAAATAATATTCTACTTTTGAAATGTATCGGGCCCTAATTGTACCTAAAAGTAATATATATATTTTAGTGATATACCATATATTGTAAACTATTTAATATTTCAGCCACTTAAAAAGTTAATTTGCATTGAATAATTGCCTACCATTAAAGGAAATTTGAGCTATATAACCCTTGATGGGCATATTTTGGGTATGCAAATACTTCCTTTACATTTTGGGTGTGATTCAACCGATTTATTCTCAAACCAGAAACATCTACCTATAAAAAGAAGCACAGGTCACTAATATAATAAACTTCACCCTTTGTATTACTTCACTCAATTATAATAAATCATCTTTGGCTTTCATCACAATTACAATATGTTCATCTGCATTGGCATTTTTCTACTTTTCGATGGGAAACAATAAACTTCCCAACATTTTTAAATGAAATGATGTAACAATTCCTCATGTGGTTATTTTTCCATAGATATCCTCATCTCTGTCCTCATGTGAATTTAGAGGCAATAAAAATGAAAATTATTTACCATAAACACTGCAAACTAAACCTAATAAACAATTTTATACCTAATATAGAAATAAATTTAGCATTTTCAATTAATGTCCTAAATCCATGTTAACAGATATATTTTTTGAACTGCTGGTTTTAGTAATTATTAAAATAAACGAACTAAAAGTCTTAAAAATAAACAATTCTTAACCATAACCTCAAAATGCAGATCTCCTGTCAATTTCTTTATTTTTTTATTTATTCAGTTTTCCTAGTGACGTCACAGGTGGTATGCGCGAACTGAACGAAATTGGAGCCGCTATCGATCATACCTTGTATTCTTGTACCATGACGTCTAAACGCCTTTTGATGTACCGACTCGAAGCGAATGGTCAGCGAACGAACGAACGAATGGCCGCATGCGTTCGGTCCGTCTAAATATACCGCACTTCATTCGTTCGTTCGTTCGTTGTTCGTTCGTTCGGATAATGAATACGCACCTTAAATCTGAAACCGCACGCAGGCGAACGCCTTTGATGTACCAACTCGAAGCGGATGGTCGAGCGCACGACCGAACGAACGGCCGCATGCGTTCGGTCCCCGTCTAAATATACCGCACTTTCATTCGTTCGTTCGTTCGGATAATGAATACGCACCTTTATGAAAATGAATAAAAAAACTTGTTTTCTAGACTTAACAAAAAGAATATAAATATTACATTAAAAAAACAAAACTAAAACTAAGATTCTAAAACTAAGGTATTAATTAAAATATGGTGACATTTCAATTTTATATCTTATATACTCTGAATCAGGAAAGAAGACGATTGCGTAATATCATAAATTATACGAAATATAAATGAACGTACGTCGGTGATAAGGTCACGAGGTTACGACCGATGACATATTGAAGTTAGGTCATGTTATTAGGAAATTACTCTTTCTAACACATTTGAAATGGTAAATCGATTGTCTTTACTACAAAATAATATGTTTATGCAATCGTCTTCTTTCAGAGTAATTCAGAGTTTAGATATGTTATCTTCAATTCTATTTTAATCCTAACCTAACCTAACAACTTTTTTCTAATTTATTTAAGGCTAAGATAATCATATATTTATACTGGGTCGACAAGAGAAGATACAAGACCTACATGTCTAGAAGTGAATCGCTATGGCGATCTTGTAAGTCGGAGAGAGAAAAGTGCGAAGTTTATTACCTATCCACACATAGCCCTGCCTATACACGTAAAAATCGACAAAACTATATGCCGCTTTTTATTTTGTCCCTTGTCTCTCATTTATATTTATCACTGTCGCATTAAAATACAGACCACAGAGTTAAAAAGTGTCCTTGACCGTATATTGAACCAGCATCTAACTTTTTATATCATACTTATTTTCTTAAATGGCTAATAAAAAAATGGCCTTAAATGGCTTAAAAGATGCTAAAAATTTCGTAATTTTATTTAATTTTTGTCTGTGAAACATAATATGTGAAAATAATGCAAGACTACAAGAGATGCTGGGTCTTGGTCATGCATAAGTCTTGCACTGGACTGTCTTGGCTTTGGTCTAGTAGATCTAACGCTAGCCTTGGTCTTGCATTTTGTGAAAAACCAAGACCAGCTCCGCAAGAACAACACTGGCCTAGCTCATCAGATATTCTATATATTTACGAGCAGTAAATTCACCTAATTAAGCAATAAACATTTCACATGTTTTGCTACAATAACGCAAGGATTTATTTGGATTAGTTGACTTACCATCTTTAGGATAGAATAAATGATGAAAATAGCCTTGTTAGAAATATTTGATTTAATTGATTTACTTTTTTATAAATTTAGATATTTGATGATATGGGATATATAAATATAGAAGGGTCAAACTGATATGTTTTAATTATCGTAAAGCTATGGAATTCTACAATTATAATAATTAATAAATTTACTTACCGAAACCGTTGTTACTGTACAAGAATTTGCTCTTGGTCTGAAAGTGGCCGCTCTCCATTTCCTTTTGATTTGTGCCTGGACCTATTGATAGATAAACAGTTTACTATAACATTCTTCGAAAATAGGAGGAAGTTTATTTACAAACAGTTTTAAAATAGAAAATATCATTAAAAAACAAGAAAAAACAGGTTTAAACAAGACAAAAGTAGGACTGGTTTTACCGTTTTGGAAGTTGTCCCGTTTTTTATCGGGGTTTTCTTGTTTAAAGCTATTTATTCTAGTTTATTGGAGGTTTAAACCATTTTTTAATGTTTCATTGACATATTTCGTCATTACAGAAAACGACTAAGATCTACTGTCAAACGAGGTTCCAATTGAAGAGTTACGCTTTTAGCCAGCAGTACGTGAATTGACTAGTCCTTTCAGGGAATGACGATTTTTACGGTTTGACGCCGACATAGTAAGTACCCATTGTCGGTAAGTGAAATATCTATAGATCAGAATCTCCTGCACTATAATATTACTTATAGCATTGGATACATTTACATTGTATACCGGGTGCGTCTCAAAAGTGGCTCATCCCTATATGTCAATGAATGTCAAAAGTTTATATATGATATATGTCATTTTCTAGAATAAAGTAAAAAGATACCGAGGGTGCCATTTAAAAATCAAAAGTTGTAGTAATTTCCGGTGAAACAGAAAGTGATCGAAACCAAATTAATACGTCAATCAATCCTAATTTATGTCATATACTAACATATCATTTCCGTGTTTTATCTGAAAAGATAAAAAAGTTATAGGAGTGAGCCACTTTTGAGACGCACCCGGTATAGCCCTGGTAGACGCGCACCCGGTACACACCTAGTATAAAAACATGAAATTCTCATTTATAATACCCCAGTAGGTACTTACAATTGTTAAAAGTAGCGAACGATTTATGCGTTTATGTTTTAGATGGTCGTTCTATAATATACAGTACGTCCCCGGATTGTCTTTACAAGAGGAAAACCTTTTTTATTATTGACATTTTGTAAAAAATGTATTCTTCATAAAAATTTTTGCTTGTTCTAAAATGGTTAATCCCATTTATACTCTTGCAAATTTCCATACTGTTTTCCGGTCCTTTAAGTCCTAAAAATCAAGACGCGTTTCTATGGTAATATAACTTTGTTCTCATTCTTTGATATATTTTTATTCATAGAATTTTAATTAACGTAATGTTTTTTTGTTGTTTTAAAATGTTAAAGAAGCACAAAATGTATTTAGTTCAATGCTACGGAAACGGTGATGATATTTATTGGAAAATATGATACTTTAACAACAGCAAAGAAAACGGCGTTAATCAAAATTAATAATAACCACCATAATATAATCATGCATCAAAGAATGAAGTCGAAATTATATTACCATAGAAACGCCTTTTGATTCCCAAAAGTGTGACTCTAAAAATACAAACATATTTTCATGATTTTCTTAATTTTCTCTAAAACGGTATGGAAATTTGGAAAAGTATAAACGGAATTAACCATTTTAGAACCAGCAAAAAATTTTATGATGAATGCATTTTCTCAAAATGTCAATAATAAAAAAGTTTTTTTCTTCTTGTAAAGACAATCTGAGGACATGCTGCAATGTATATGTATGTCTACCTATATATTCCTCCATTTACTTATTTATATACATACATCCGAACAACCCAGTCACAGAACTTTCGACTCTATTTTACTCTATTTTGGTAGGTCCTGAAATTGATTTTACATTTCGAGAAAGGCTGGTGGTTTCGGTGAGAAACTGTTTTCGATGCTGTTAAATACTCTGCAAGTTTAGATTTATGCCGCACCGCCAAGAAAGTTTATGTTTGAAGACAGATGTGAGTTCTAATTGAAATGTAATATAAAACAAGGTAAAGTACTTCCATATCGATAAAACTAGAAACAGAACTATTATCGGTAAACTAAATTGTAGGCACAAATGATGGAAAACTTTACTGAGAACTAGATACAGATTTTTTGTAAATAATAATATTTAGATATAAACTCTATATACAATACCATCATAAACACGTACAGCTGTGAAGTCTGGCCAATTAAGGAAACAACAAGACGAATGCTGGAAGCTACAGAGATGGATTTTTGGAGAAGATCAGCAGGCAAATCAAGACTCGAGCGAATAACTAATGAACGCATAAGAGAGATTATGGAAGTTAAACATACGATAGTGGACGACATAAAGAACAGTCAACTCATATGGTACGGGCATGTCCAAAGAATGGCAGAAATAAGAATCCCAACGCAAATTATAAACTGGAAACCTGCAGGAAGAAGAAAACCGGGTAGACCGAGAAGAAGTTGGCAGGAAGGGATTGACACGTTTATGGAGGAAAGATCTCTCGGAGACGGTGCATGGAGAGACAGACAGGCAGACGTAGAACGTTTTAAACCGATTAATATATATATATATATATATATATATATATATATATATATATATATATATATATATATATATATAGACTATATATATATATATATAGACTATATATATATATATATATATATATATATATATAGACTATATATATATATATATATATATATATATATATATGACTATATATATATATATATATATATATATATATATATATATATATATATATATATATATATATATATATATATATATATAAATTTTTTTTAGTAATAAATTTTATAATATAATATGTAATATATATTTATATATATATATATATATATATATATATATATATATATATATATATATAGTATATATAGCATATATATATATATATATATATATATATATATATATATATATATATATATATATATATATATATATATATATATATATATATATATATATATATATATATATTTTTTTTTTTTTTTTTATTCTTTTGTTTGACCTCTCCAATATATATTTTATTAATTTTTTCTTGGCTTTTAGGTCAGGTAAAATGAGAAAAACGGTTTTTTTTATATTAAATATTTCATGACGTTTCGACCTGGTAGGGTCTTTATCAAAATTTATTACTAAAAAAAAAAATTTTATAGTCACATTATGAACGTACTAATTAAAAATAATAGTAATATATATATATAAAAATTCTATTTTGTTACCTTGAACGTAGATTGTTTACTTATTACAACTTATCATTTTCTTTCTGAAATCTATTTTTATAAGGTGGCATGAGAGAAAAAAAATATATAAAAAGCCTACCTTAGCGAAGAAAATATATCCAAATTGGTTTCCACACACATAACACAAACATATCAATAAAGTCGTCACAATTTTTGCACAGAGACATACACATTTAATGGATTTTACAACAATGAATAATATATCTTACTCAGGTTGTTTATATCTATCCTATCATTAACAGAGTGTTGGCTTTTTTGGATAGCAATAGATTCAACAATTTCTCTTTTTTTGGTATTATATTCGGTGCCAATTATTTTTGTACTTTCAAAGTCAAAACTGTGATTTTTTTGGATTTCATGCAAAGTTAGGGCTGTTTTATTTTTCTTGTCGTATTTATGACCTTTTAAACGGTTTTCAAGATACTGACTGGTTTGTCCTATATAAACTCCACTGCAATTTTTGCAGGGTATTTCGTAAATTAGATTGCTTTTTTTGTTTTTCGGTGTTTTTGTCTTGAGCCTTGAAAAGTTACTCGCCAATAAATTGTGTGATTTGTGACATACATTGAGATTATAACTACCAAGTAAATGTTTTATTTGTTGTGACAGTCCGTTCACAAAAGGGATAGAAATGTATTTTTTATTGTCCTTATTTATAGGTTTACTATGTTGGTGTGAGTTGTAAAATTTGTGAATTCGTTTTTTAAAAATGTTATTAATTATGTCATGTGGGTAGCTATTTAATTTAAGAGCATCCTTAGCTTTAATTATCGCGTTTTGTCGATATTCTGGGTCTGATAGTTGTATTGCACGATCTGCTAGCCCTATAATTACAGATTTTTTTTGGTTTATGTGATGATGAGAATTATAATTTAAATAACGAGAAGACCATGATTTTTTGGTATACCATTCGGTTCTGATGTTTCCATTTATGTTATGTAATGTTAAATCAAGGAAGTTTATTTTATTTTCTTGTTCAATTTCGATGGTAAATTGTAAATTTTTATTATAAGAATTAAATATTGTTAAGATGTTTTCAACTTGATTTTTTGGGACAGCCATTATACAATCGTCAACAAATCTAAAGAAAAACGGTATCGAATAGGTGATTTTTGAGAGTACTGTTTCCTCTAAGTCCTCCATTACTATTTGTGCTACTGCACTTGAAATCGAAGCACCCATTGCGCAACCCTTTATTTGTTTATACAGTTCATTTTCGTATTGAAAAAAAGTTGAATTTAATGTGAGTTCAGTTGCGCTTATAAACTCGTCAAAGGGGATGTCAGTATATTTTTTGATGTTATTCCACTTATTTTTAATGATTTTTAGTGCTAGAGCTATTGGAACATTAGTGTATAAAGATACAACGTCTAGGGAGACAAGTACATAATCTTTTGGAATTTTAATATTTTTTAGTTTTTCTTTAAATTGAAAAGAATCTTTTAGATAATAATCGTTTTTGTATATTATATTGTTAAGTATATTTTTGAGATATTTTGAAAGTGAGTAAAATGGTGACTGGGTACATGAAACAATGGGGCGCAATGGGATGCCATCTTTATGTAATTTAGGGAGTCCGTATATTTTTGGTGGGATAGCATTGCGAATTTTTAGCCCTTTTAACATTGAGTGAATATATTTATTTATTAGCCTATTGATTAGATGCTGTGTGTTTGTTAGGCCTAACAATCTAAGTCTTAGTTGCCTAACAAACACACAGCAAATTAAAAATAACGAATTAATCGATAAATGGGAGAATAACCAATATATTTCACAATGTATGTCACAAATCACACAATTTATTGGCGAGTAATTTTTCAAGGCTCAAGACAAAAACACCGAAAAACAAAAAAAGCAATTTAATTTATGAAATACCCTGCAAAAATTGCAGTGGAGTTTATATAGGACAAACCAGTCAGTATCTTGAAAACCGTTTAAAAGGTCATAAATACGACAAGAAAAATAAAACAGCCCTAACTTTGCATGAAATCCAAAAAAATCACAGTTTTGACTTTGAAAGTACAAAAATAATTGGCACCGAATATAATACCAAAAAAAGAGAAATTCTTGAATCTATTGCTATCCAAAAAAACCAACACTCTGTTAATGATAGGATAGATATAAACAACCTGAGTAAGATATATTATTCAGTGTTGTAAAATCCATTAAATGTGTATGTCTCTGTGCAAAAATTGTGTCGACTTTATTGATATGTTTGTGTTATGTGTGTGGAAACCAATTTGGATATATTTTCTTCGCTAAGGTAGGCTTTTTATATATTTTTTTTTCTCTCATGCCACCTTATAAAAATAGATTTCAGAAAGAAAATGATAAGTTGTAATAAGTAAACAATCTACGTTCAAGGTAACAAAATAGAATTTTTATATATATATATTACTATTATTTTTAATTAGTACGTTCATAATGTGACTATAAATTTTTTTTTTTTAGTAATAAATTTTGATAAAGACCCTACCAGGTCGAAACGTCATGAAATATTTAATATAAAAAAAAACGTTTTTCTCTCTATTTTTACCTGACCTAAAGCCAAGAAAAATTAAATAAAATATATATATATATATATATATATATATATATATATATATATATATATATATATATATATATATATATATATATATATATATATATATATATATAGCAGAAAGTAGTCTCTGACTGACTAGTGAGAAAGAAAATCTGGGATTTAGTGTTGGAGTTTGACAGCACCAATAAGACTTAATACATCTTTGTTATTGCTTATTCTTCAGGTTAACGGGTATTAAAGAAAATTTCAAAATCCGGTTAAACATGGTTTGTGTTGTCTCCACCGTGAAGAGTCAGCGACCAGCCGGGCTCCCCATTGCGACTTGCAGCTGACTGCCATCAGAGCATTACAGAGCCAGTTTTGAGATAGCATTTTGCGTCTCAATCCGAAGCGTGGAGGCGCAAAACAACTGACTAAGGTCAGGTCAGGTCAGTTGTTCCACGCTTCGGATTGAGACGCAAAAAATTCTTTAATTTAAAAATTTCTAACATCTCCTAATTATTCTAATGTTCTAACTTATATTTGGCGGCTTAACCGCCTTACAAGAGTCCTGTGGTTGACTGGTCAGCGATGCTTTCACGGTGGAGTTATCAACACAAACCATGTTTAATGTAGTTTTATGAAGGTATTTTCTTGTACCTCACGTTAATGTCCTGAGGAAGGAATAAATAAATTCTGAAAGCTTGACAATTAAGAAAGTGTATTAATTTTTGTCAAACCCTTCCGACTGCAACCCCACTAAATCCCAGTTTTTCTTTTATATATATATATATATATATATATATATATATATATATATATATATATATATATATATATATATATATATATATATATATATATAAGCAGAAAGTAGTCTTGACTGACTAGTGAGAAAGAAAAATCTGGGATTTAGTGGGGTTGCAAAGTACTCGGACTGTTTCTGCTGCAGGTATATGCACTAATACGTTTCCAGTGCATACTACACCATAACAGAAAGCCTGTGTGCACTTGTTTTTGTCTCTTTTTTTATTACCTCCCTTGGTTCCTTCGAACCAACGGTGGTTTTACCTTTGATTAAATGTTTTTTTAATGATAATAAGCAATTTGCGTGGAGTGCACTGTCAGTTTGGTGCATTGCCTTTTCTTGGATTGTCCAAGCCGCACATTGTCTTTGCCTTGTCACTCAACTGTCTTAATTTGCTGTTTTTGTTTGTTCCCCCCCTTTTTGCGGAGTGTGTTTCTGTAGTTTTTTACACCTTATGTAATTTTGTAATTTTGGAAGTATTGCCAATACTATGAAAAGGTTTGGTTCATGAATTTCCTGTGAATTTAATAAAAAATTGTGAAGGAAAAATTTGTACAATTTAATGATTTTTTGTGACAGTTTTTCACATTGATTAATATGAACATTATTGTCATATTTTCCTCATTACCTTCTTCACATTTGGCCTATTCTAAGTGTTTGCATTGCACCTCTTGTCTTTTTTTCAGAATTTTTAGCACATCCTAATGTTTATTCAATTGCTTATAAGAAAATTCTTTTTCTGATTGCGCTCGGTGTATTTCTGGTTGCAGATATTTGGTGACATTTTCTGAATTGTAAATGTAATTGTATTTTTACCACCTAATTGTTTTTTGCTCTCGTTGCACGAGTAAGGGTGTTTTATTAATGTTTTTTAGTGTTTTTTTAGTGTTGTGCCTTGATCACTCCACTTTTCTACATGACCACCCACACCATTGGTTTTTTACATGAATACAATGATGGACATGCCACAGCCTTGTTCGACATCCATAGATCACTTTTACTAACTTGACTTCTGACAATTGACTTTTGACGTTTGGATGTCGCGGTTGTCGCCTGTCAATTGTTTTGCGCCTCCACGCTTCGGATTGAGACGCAAAAAATTCTTTAATTTAAAAATTTCTAACATCTCTTAATTATTCTAATGTTCTAACTTATATTTGGCGGCTTAACCGCCTTATAAGAGTCCTTGTGGTTGACTGGTCAGCGATGCTTTCACGGTGGAGTTATCAACACAAACCATGTTTAATGTAGTTTTTATGAAGGTATTTTCTGTACCACGTTAAGTAAGTCTTATTCTTAACTTTTATAACAGCAATTGTCTAACTTGTATTTCCATTTTAGTGTCCTGGAGGAAGGAAAAATAAATTCCCGAAAGCTTGACAATTAACAAAGTGTATTAATTCTTTGTCAAACCCTTTCCGACTGCAACCCCAACTAAATCCTTAGATTTTCTATATATATATATATATATATATATATATATATATATATATATATATATATATATATATATATATATATATATGAAATGAACAAAATTCTTACAGCTAGTGTATATTAATAAATAATATTTTCTTGCCTTTAGCTGTGTATTTTTTCTAATTTCGAAAAATCGAAAGTAGTGAAAAAATTAAAAAAAAATAAAAAGTAAAAAGAAAATTGTTTTGCTTGTCGTAAAGGGGGGAACCAAGCTCCACTCCCACAACTGGTTTCTGGGCCTACCCTTCATTAGGTGGGCTGTCCAGGGGCTGGTTCTCACCGATACGGCAAGCAAAACTTCTTCTATATCAACAGACGATGTCGTAAAGTGTCGGTGAGATATTAGTGCATCTCCTGTCAAAAGATGGTAAAGAGCGTTTTTCGGCCCGCTCAAATATATGAAATGAACAAAATTCTTACAGCTTTAGTGTATATTAATAAATATCAGCTAGTGTATATTAATAAATAATATTTTCTTGCCTTTAGCTGTGTATTTTTTCTAATTTCGAAAAATCGAAAGTAGAGAAAAAATTAAAAAAAAATAAAAAGTAAAAAGAAAATTGTTTTGCTTGTCGTAAAGGGGGGAACCAAGCTCCACTCCCACAACTGGTTTCTGGGCCTACCCTTCATCAGGTGGGCCGTCCAGGGGCTGGTTCTCACCGATACGGCAAGCAAAACTTCTTCTATATCAACAGACGATGTCGTAAAGTGTCGGTGAGATATTAGTGCCTCTCCCGTCAAAAGATGGTAAAGAGCGTTTTTCGGCCCGCTCAAATATATGAAATGAACAAAATTCTTACAGCTTTAGTGTATATTAATAAATAATATTTTCTTGCCTTTAGTTGTGTATTTTTTTTCTAATTTCGAAAAATCGAAAGTAGAGAAAAAATTAAAAAAAAAAAGTAAAGAATTGTTTTGTTTGTCGTAAAGGGGGAACCAAGCTCCACTCCCACAACCGGTTTCTGGGCCTACCCTTCATCAGGTGGGCTGTCCAGGGGCTGGTTCTCACCGATACGGCAAGCAAGCAGCTTCTTCATATCTACAGACGATGTGTCGTAAAGTGTCGGTGAGATATTAGTGCATCTCCCGTCAAAGATGGTAAAGAGCGTTTTTCGGCCCGCCTCAAATATATGAAAATGAACAAAATTTTACAGCTTTAGTGTATATTAATAAATAATATTTTCTTGCCTTTTAGCTGTGTATTTTTTCTAATTTCGAAAATCGAAAGTAGAGAAAATTAAAAAAAAAGTAAAGAAAATTGTTTTGCTTGTCGTAAAGGGGGGAACCAAGCTCCACTCCCACAACCGGTTTCTGGGCCTACCCTTCATCAGGTGGGCTGTCTAGGGGCTGGTTCTCACCGATACGGCAAGCAAAACTTCTTCTATATCTTCAGACGATGTCGTAAAGTGTCGGTGAGATATTAGTGCATCTCCCGTCAAAAGATGGTAAAGAGATGGGGAGATGGGGATATATATATATATATATATATATATATATATATATATATATATATATATATATATATATATATATATATATATATATATATATATATATATATATATATATATATATATATATATATATATATATATATATATATATATATATATATATATATATATATATATATATACTCACCGACAAAAAAAACCGGTTACTAAAAACTAGTACCCCCTAGTTTAAATTGTAAATTAATTCCTTCTTAACGGATGCTACGTCAGAAATTTTTATTCCGAATTTATTTTGAGCATATACTTACAGGGCACAACAATAAGACAAAGTTTTTTGCCCTAACTTTGTAACACGCTGTAGGCTGCAGCAGCTGTAGTAGCTATTGCTAAATCAAATACATTGTAGCCTCATCTTCTGTCAGCATTTTGTTTTTTTAATCACGACATTATCTCTGTTTGTATTAGAGATACGCTGCTTTAAATCAAACGCCTGGAAAAAATCTTTAAAAACAAGTCAAACATCAGAACGTAGGTAAGAACTGAAAACCTGAAAACTAACTAAAACATGAAAATTAAAAAAAAAAGGTCAAGAAACTTTAAGGGACTAATATCTAGTGTCTACTCGCCTGGTGAAATTTCCCGTTTCCATATACCGATTCCAGGCATCCTGAACTGTTGTTCGAAATATACCCAGGGTATTGGAGACATAACGTTGACTTCGGCCATCCTCAATTAAAGCTACGAGGCATGTTTTTTAAGTAAGCACCGTTTTGCGATTCCGCCGCCGCAGCGCTACGGTCGGCGTTCCGCGCATGCGCGCTGGTTACCTACATCTCTTGACTATGCACAGACGCCAGTACAGTCTGATTCTTCATTGTATACGTTGTTTATTGAGTGTTTAAGATGCCTCCGACAATCGTGAGCCCCGCCGATTGTGAAGTACGGGCTGTCATACGATTTCTTAGTGCTAAAGGCGTATAACCGATCGATATTCATCGTGAGATCTGTGAAGTTTACGGACAAAACATTATGAGTGATGGAATGGTAAGGAAATGGGTGAGAGCATTTAAAGATGGCCGCACAAATGTGCATGATGAAGAACGGAGTGGGCGTCCTTCGGTCGTTAATGAAGATTTGGTGCAGAAAGTGGACGAAAAGGTGAAAGAAAACAGACGCTTTACAATTTCATCATTGTACTTTCCTCAATGTTCTCGTAGTGTTTTGTATCGCATTGTGACCGAGAATTACCGGAAATTGTGTTCACGTTGGGTTCCGAAAATGTTGACGGATTTGCACAAAACCCAACGTTTAGGCAGTGCATTGACTTTCCTTGAGCAGTACCACAATGAAGGTGAAGATTTTTTAGACAATGGAATGGAATGGCGACATTCATCATCACCCAAAACAGTGAAGTTTAAGCAAACAATTTCTGCCCGGAAAATCATGTGCACAGTTTTTTGGGACAGAAAAGGAGTATTGCTAGTGGAGTTTCTGCCTCGTAATGAGACAATCAAGTATGTATGCAGCATCTTATTGTGAGACATTGAACAATCTGCGCCGTGCAATCCAAAACAAAAGACGTGGCAAGTTGAGTAAGGGTATTGTTTTGCTGCATGACAATGCCCGTCCACATGTGGCAAATTGGACCAAAGATCTCATCAAATCTTTTAAATGGGAAACTCTAGATCATCCTCCATACAGCCCTGATCTGGCGCCCAGTGACTACCATTTATTCCTGCACTTGAAGAAACACCTGGGCGGTCAGCGTCTTCAAGACGATAACGAAGTCAAAAAAGTTGTGATACAGTGGTTAACCAGTCAGGCGGCAGAATTTTATGAGGAGGGTATTGAAAAACTGGTGCCACGTTATGACAAGTGCCTCAATATTCACGGAAATTATGTAGAAAAAGTAGATTAAGGTACAGGCTTTCATGTAAAAATAAAATTATTGCGATATCTTTGCACGTTTTTTTTTTTTAATTCCAAAACGGTACTTTCTACTTAAAAAACATGCCTCGTATTATACGAGCAACATCCGTTACAGATGGCATTTTTTAATTTGACAACCGTTTTTGTCATATTGCAAATACTCATAAATCCGATTTCGCCTATGTCGCGTCGCCTTGATTATTTACACATAAAAGTTTCTGCCTGCGAAGCATTTTTCTGATACGTTCGTTTGAAAACAGCATAATATCTCCAATACAAAAAGAGATAATGTGGTGATTAAAAAAAAACAAAATGCTCACAAAAGATGAGGCTACAATGTGATTTAATTTAGCAATAGCTACTACCGCTGCTGCACCCTACAGGGTGTTACAAAGTTCGGGCAAAAAACTTAAAACTTCGTCTTATTGTTGTGCCCTGTATATGCTCAAAATAAATTCGGAATAAAACGCGACACATAATTTCTGACGTAGCATCCGTTAAAAGGAATTAATTTATAATTTAAAAAAAAAATCATCAAAATCTAATGAGTGGTTCGTTGAGAAATCCAACTTTGAAATTGGGTCTAGTTTTTAGTGGCCGTTTTTTTTGCCGGTGAGTTTATTTTAATAAACACGCTTTAGATGTTTTCAAATTTATTGAGAGTAATTTTATCTCTACATACAGGGTGAGTTTCCTACGCTGCTTTAAAATGAACGTCTCGAAAAATGCTTTGCAGGCAGAAAGTTTTATGTATAAATAATCAAGGCAATGATTGTGAAATTAAAAAATGCCATTATCTGTGGCGGATGTTGCTCGAATTGTGGCTTTAATTGAGAATGGTCGAAGTCAACGTTTTGTGTCCGATACCCTGGGTATACCTCGAACAACAGTCCAGGATGTCTGGAATCAGTATATGGAAACGGGAAATTTCACCAGGCGAGCGGATTCCCGAAGAAAACGGAAGACAAATGCATTTGACGGATTGACGGCATCGCTTTATTGTCCTGAATACTTTACGAAATCGTAGAATTATAGCGTTTCAGAATCCACATCTGCTACAAGCCGTACGTAGAACTCTAGTCAGTGAGAGAACAATCCGACGAAGACTATCTTTTTGAAAGGTTTTTTTTTGTCGGTGAGTGTATTTTTGACGCTATATTTACTTAATTATTTTTGGGAGTTGGAACTTTTGGGGTTACAACAGCAAAATAAAACACTAATTCACTACAAAACAGCAAAACACTTTACTTTTAAACACTGAACGCCTTTTTCGCTCAGCATCATCGGCAGATGATTAAAACGGAGTTCTAATCATCTGCTAATGATGCTAACATGGTTAGCGAAACACGCGTCCAATGTTTAAAGGTAAAGTGTTTTGGTATATTGTAGCGAATTAGTGTTTTATTTTGCTTCTTTACCTAAACTTTTAAATAAAACACATTTTCTTTATAAGTTTTTGCTTTCTAGTTGTCCTACTTTTTCCCTTCTATTTCATTATGAAAAGCACACATAAAATACCAAGTTTTCAAAAAATATAAAGGAAGGAGTGTCAGTATTTGTTTTATATCCCTATCATTAGTTGATATTTCTCATAATAATTATGTAATTAAACTATTTCTACTCACCTCTCCATTGCAGAAACAAAAGAGAATGGCCACACATAAACCCTAGAACAAATAAAATATTTTAAAATATTAAGTTGTAGCAACATATAAACTAGTTTTATAATTAATAACATGTTTTTTTCTTCATAAAATGGTTACGTGTTAACAATTTATAATAATAATATTTAAAGATTGACTAAGACCGTTAAATTTTATACGGTTACTAGCGTGTACCAGCGACTTCGTTCGCGTCGAATTAATCATTTGTGGTGATGATAAAGCAAAGCAAGAATTTCCATTAACATAAACTGGATAACATTTTCTCACATTTATTCAGCATGAGAAAAAACAATATGGCGATATTATTATATAACTTGTTAATATTTGAGGGGTAGTTTCATCTCATTGAAATTTGACTTTCGAAAAATCCGTTTGCCAAAAATAAGCTTTTTACGTCAAGCAGTTTAAGCAGAATCGTGGTTAAGAAATTACCCAACTTTTTGGAACACTAAATGTCATCATTCCCAAATGTTCTTAACCATCTGACCAGTTCTGGCAATCATTCCAAAATGTTCTTAACCAAATAAATTATGCTTGTCCAGGCGTTTTCCCGAAAGACTAACCGTTTTTTAAATAACAAATACTGTAATATTCGAGGGGCGTTTTCACCCTCTTAGAATTTGATATTCGAGAAACCTCTCCTTATTGAACCTCTACACCCCACAGTCAATCCGTTTACCGAAAAACAGCTTTAAACGTCAAGCAGTTCAAGCAGAATCGTGATTACTCAATGGTCATATTTTATGAAACACCCTGTATAAATTTATAAAAAATCTGAAAATATGTAAAATAACAAAATAAAATATACGTGTTTAAAAGTTTTTCCGAAAAACTCACCGGTTTTTAAATAAAAAATATTTTATTAAGGGATAGTTTCACCCTCTTAGAATTCGAGTTTCGAAAAATCCCTTCTTATCGAACCTCTACACCCTAAAGTCAATCTGTTTTCCAAAAATCAGCTTTTTACGTCAAGCGCAAAGGATCGTGATTAATCAATGACCAGATTTTTCGAAACACCCTGTATACATTTTTAAAAAATCTTAAAATATGTAAAAAACAAAATAAAATATACGGGTTTAAGCGTTTTTTCGGAAACTTGACCGTTTTTTAAATAAAAAATTTTGCAATATTTGAGGGGTGGTTACACCCCCTTAGAACTGGAATTTCGAAAAATCCAGTCTTATCGAACCTCTACATCCTAGAATCAATCTGTATGCCAAAATTGAGCTTCTTACGTTGAGTGGTTTGAGTAGGATCGTGATTAATCAGTATGTCAGTCACTTAAGGATTTTATATATTAGCATAGATTTCAGCTCATTAGTGATGAGCGATGCTGATCTTGGTCTTGCGATCTTGGTTTAGGTCTTGCGCAAAAAGTAAGACCAAAACCAAAACCGACCTGTGCAAGAAAACAATTTTAAAACAACTCAATAGTTCCACTAGTAAAATAACAAGTAAAAGAGAATAAGATAAAAATAAATAGCTGCATAGTAATTAAAAAAAATGGTAACCACTTATGGAGAAACTTTAAAATACTGAATCGTTAAAGAATTATATAAAATATTTATTTTTTAAGTATTTACAAAGTAGTTTCTGTTGATAATAAAGCAGCCTTAAGAGCGACCAACTCAGTAATCATCAATTCGAAGTTAGTCAAAAAATATCTACAGAAGCTGAACTCTGGGTGCCACCCCACCAAGGAATTAGAAGATAATGAAAAAGCAAACGATCAATCTAGAAAAGGAGCGAACACTCCACTAACTGGAATTGAAGCATATCCTTCCCAAGTGGAAACCAACTTAAAGCAGAATTCCAAAACCTGGAAGACTCCATCAGTAACCTGGATTGGGAATCATTCAACGGTCTAAGATACTTAAAAGAAGAAAAAAATACTAAAAAAAATAAAATTTTCAGAAAAATCGAAGATTTTCCTCGATTTAAGTAAGAACAACATAAGCTTTGGTACGACTGATATCGGAGATGGAGAACTAACTTCTATAAAACCGTTTCAGGTACTGCCTTTTGCCAAAGCCCTGAGACTCTATCATGAGTTGATAAAATAACTCAAGAAAGGTGGATACAATATCTACATTTCCCATACAGTAGTAATCTTTGTAGTAGTTTTTGTGGCGCTTGTAGGTTCTTTTCAACTACAGGTGATTTTTCAATTTTGTTGGAAGATGTTGTCTATAAAGTTTAAGTAAAAAAAAATGAAAATTTGTTGGCCAATGCTACTTACTTAAGATATTTTTGTCGACATTTACAAAACTAAAATGATTGAATTAACTGAAAAGTCTTTTTACCGAAAGAATTTCAAACTAATCTCTAGTTGGGCGTCTTTAAACTTTCCGAATACAATACACGTTTCATGTTAATCCTAAGAAATAAAACGCTTGAGCTGAAAAGCACAGGAAACGGTAAAATAACTGTAGATCGAACGAACAACAGAAAAATACTAGTTCGATGGAGAACTTGAACTTTATAAGGTTGATAAAATAGAAATATCTTTCTGTTTTCTTGTTTGCGTTTTTATACTTGATCGGTTTTATTTTCTAATAACATTGTGATCGTGAACAATATGTTTTCTTTTTAAATAAAAATTTATAGAATGTTAAAAGAGTAAAATAATATAAAATCTTATGTCTTCTCAAAAAAAAAAATATAGTGCTGCCATTGTGGGTGCCAGGCCATTAAGAGATAATAAAGCAAACGATCTAGCTACAAAAGGAGTGATCACTCCATTAACTGGACCAGAACCGTTCTGCTTCCCAAGTGATACAGCCGAGCACATGAAGCTGGAAGACTTCATCCGTAACCTGGAATGAAAATCCTCCAACAGCCTAAGACACTCAAAGAAATTTCTCGGGACTTACGACTAGAGACGTTGAAAAAGTCTCTTACTCGTTACTCGAGTGCTCGTTACTCATCGATGCCCAAAGTAACGAGTACCAAATTTAAAACCATATCGTTATTTTGATTACTTTGATTATCTACTATTATATAGTATTTAGCATTTATCATGGGTCGTACTTATACGTAATATGTATAGTGTTGCATTGTAAAAGTGTTATCAAATGCGAATTCTATAAAAACACAATGGTCGTATAATAGTATCTAGAGTATTTGGCAAGTACCTCCTAATTTCAACCCCTTAGCGGCCGAATTTCCAAAAATCCCCTTTTTGTGCTCACATACATGACTTAAGGAACGCATTTGCCAAATTTCGTGTTTCTATGTCCAGCAGTTTCGGCTGTGCATTATTATTATTATATTTTCATAGAATTCTCTTATGCGGCGTAATTGGACACTAAGCAGCTATTTTCGGAAATTCAACCTTTAAGGGGATGAAACTACCAAAACTAGGGATGGAAGTTTGTAGATTTTTTTTTAATTTGTCGTAGGAGTATAAAATTTTGCGCAGAGATTCTTAAGTGACGAAAGTGGATACTCGATTTTTGGAAATTTATCCCCTACGAGGGTAAAGTTAGGGGTGAAAGTTTGTACAAAAATTTGTTAAAATCGTTTCTAAAAGTATTTTGCACAGAGGTTTCTTGGGTGACATAATTGAGCACTGAGGAACGATTTCTGGAATTTCACACATAAATAAGGGGGTAAAACTGGTGGTGAAATTTTGTATATATTTCTTTATAATTAGTCCTAGGGGTATGGTATTTTGTATAGAGGTTTCTTAAGTGGCGACAATGAGTACTTGAGTGCGACTTTTTGGAAAATCACCTCTTTAGAGGGTGAAATTTGCCTGAAAAATTTGTTAAAATAGGTTTTAAAAGTATAAAATTTGGCGTAGAAGTTCCTTAGGTAACGTAAAATGAAAAACGTGGGTACTAAGAATCTATTTTTCAAAATATGTCCCTTAAGCAGGTGAAATTAGACACAAACGTTGACAGCAGTTGACAAAATTGACAGCAGTACCAAAATCAGAAAAAACTAATCATAGTAATCAAAGTAGGTAACGAATATTTGAAATGATTACTGAATACTCGAGTAACAATTAGTAACGAGTAGTCAAAAGTAACGAAAATCAACATCACTACTTACGACCGAGAAAAATCAAAGATTTTCCTTGATTTAAGTAAGAACAATCTTCGGATTGTCACGGGGCTTTTAACAGAACTCTGTCTCCTCAACGAACACCACAGTAGATTGAAGCTAACAAACAATGGCAAATGGGGCAAACACAAAAAAACACTCAAAGCTGAGTGCGCTGAAACGACAACCAATTGTGCCATAAATTTTGGTACGACTGATATCGGAGATGGCGAAAAAACCGTCTCAGATACTAGGTTTTGTCAAAGCCCTGAAACTAACCTCTGTAAAACAGTCTCAGAAAGTGACTTTTGTGCTAACCTAACCAACCCTTTCCCATACAATCTACAATAGATCCAACAGTCTGGATATAAAAAATATAGAATAATACAAATTCAAATACTATAATTTATTACTAATATACAGGGTGGTCCGAACTGTATTCTGGAAACTTTGGCGGCATATCCTGCAGTTAAAAATCAGTCAAAAGTTCGTATAAATGTATGTCTTAAAATACTTAGTTTAGAAGATACAGGGTGTAGAAATTTCATTTTTATTTCGATTTTTTTAAATAATATCTGAGGAAACGTCAATATTTGGATGAAAATTGTTGTCCGGAAGTTTTTTGACATGAGAAATTTGATTTAGATGTCAATATGTCTACTTGTAGAAGACGCCACCTAAATATTTTTATCTGGTTTGAATAGTAATACATTTTTCTCAATACCTGTATAAAACTATTAAGGTAAAAATCGCTACGAGTAATGGTTCTCGAGATATTTGGAACCGAAAGTATTAATACCTATCGTCATTGATATAAATTAAACATGTTTACTAAACAGCTATTAAACTGAAATCATAAATTTGAAATACTTTTGTGCATCACAAAAGTTCAACAAAAACTGTTTTATCATTATCTTCGAAGAAAAAAATATGATTAATTTAAAAAAATAAAAAGTTCCCAAATTTATCATTTCAGTCAATAACTATCTACTCAACATGTTTATTTTTGGTCAATAATGAGATGTATTTACTATTTCCATTCTAAATATTTTGAGAACGGTTGCTTGTAACGATTTTTACCAAGAGACATTTTCTACGTAAAAAATCACGGAAATTTATTTTTTTTACTCAGTAGATTTATACAGGTACGGATGAAAAGTTATCACTCTCCTAAACCTTTTCTAAACAGTTAAAACATATGTAGGTGGCGCCCCCTACAAATAGAAGTCATATTAACATCAAAATGAAGTTCCTCATGTCAAAAAACTCACAGACACCAAATTTCATCCAAATATTGACGTTACTTCAGAAATTATTTGGAAAAAATCGAAATGAAAGTGAAACTTCTACACACTGTATCTCCAAAACTAAGGATACCTATATAGTGAGGTATCTATCTCGATGCGATGTTCACCGCGATGCATCGAGATGCTCCACTATGTTTGTACCCTAAGCATTTTAGGACATATATTTATTTATACAATCTATTTTACTGGTTTTTATCTGCAGAATATGCTGCCGAAGTTTCCGGAATACAGTTCGGACCACCCCGTAGATCAATAAGTACATACGGTTATCTCTGATAAGATAATAATAATATTAAATACGATGTCTAAAGAGTAAAAATAATACATATAAATACAAAATTTTAGTTCGTGATACCCACAACTTTAAAGTATACGGTTCACGTTTTCTCCTTATCTCAAGAAATAGAATGTTCCAGCAGAGAAAATAAGAAAATTGCATTGTATATCTACATAGCCAGCAACTGGAACGGATTACAGAAAATTACTGGCTAGATAAAGCAAATGACTATGAAAAGTCTTGTCGGGTAGAAAAATATTTCACAATGAATTTCCGTCGACTATACGGTGCTTGATATTTGATTATCGAAGATGTATGAACGGAATTTAAAACTGTACATAATTTGAATAATTTTCAACCTTTATATATTATTTATTTTATATTTAAATGAAAAATAGTAGGTAGATACCTATGTAATATATTTTCTAGAATATCTGAATAAATTTTAGTAGTAAATATAAATTTAAAGTCTTACTGAAACAATTTTTTTAAATATTACAATTATTATACTGGGTGCATCTCAAAAGTTGCTCACTCCTATAACTTTTTTATTTTTTCAGATAATAAACGAGATTTGGTATGTTAGTATCATATGCCATAAATTAGGATTGATTGACGTATTCAATTGTTTCTGGGTACTTCCTGTTTCACCGGAAATGACTATAATTACTGATTTTAAAATAGCATCCACGGTATATTTTTACTCTATTTGATAGAAAATAGCACTCTTTAGCTTAAAAAAATCCTATTTTAAATTTCAATCTAGAGTGCCATGGCTGTGTTAAAAACACTAATTTTTAATCAAGGAGCGTTGGAAAAATATGTTTGATCGTCTAATGTTTTTAGTGTCTTGTTATGGCCGGTTAAAAGATGCCCAAATCGTATTTCTAATCATATCTCATATTTTTCAAATGGAACAAGGATGGCTCATTAGCATATTTGGAATATTTTTACGAATAATTTAGTACCACACACTTGGTATTTCGTGTCAAATTGTCGTTATAAACCGCATGTTACAATTTCATATAAACCATATACGAAAATGTCAAAAGTTGACTTATGGTATGTCATTCTATTCAGAGTGTCATTTTCTACCGATCAAAGTAAAACTATACCGAGGGTGTCATTTATAAATCAAAAGATGTAGTCAATTCCGGCGAAACAGGAAGTGAGAGAAAACAATTGAATACGTCAGTCAATCATAATTTATGTCATATACTAATATACCAATTCTCGTTTTTTATCTAAAAAAATTAAAATGTTATAGGAGTGAGCCCCCTTTGAGACGCACCCGGTATAGCAATGTGATAGGTATTTAGACATTATGATAGGTATTAACATTAGGTCTGGACCGGGCTAAACACATAATCGAAATATATCCACTAATTTTCATGTGATTACAGCCAGGGAAAACCAAGTCATTATTTTCACCCCTAACTTGATGCCCTTCACGATAAATTGCCAAAAAATGCACCTCGGTATTCAACTAAAAAGGGCCCTACACGCAATATCTGAGAGATTTGAACTGCAGTCCTCCGACTCAGTCCAAATGTCAACGTGTAGTGGCAACTTCTATAAAGATCTCATCGAAGAGATGAGGTCTGCGATCTTTCAGCTAAAAATAAAAATAAAGTCCTCCAAATATTCAGCACATGCTGAATATTTTTAACTGAACAGACCACAGATTTGACGGAAACTGAACTAGACTGTATATTGACTGACGAAATTATCTGTTATAAAATCTGAACGCGTAATGTGAAAAGATCACTGCACTATCGATTTGATCTTAAGATCTGAACTGTGTGGTGTGGCATGCAGATCAAATCGTTGCCTGTAGGGCCCTTTTAAGTCACTTAAGGAACTTTTGTGCATAATTTAATACTTTTGGACCAGATAGTAAGGAATTTTCATAAAGAAACTTTGCTACCTCATTTTATTTTCTAAGTGGTGAGTTTTCTAAAACAGCTTAGTGTAACTATTAAAATCATGCCATTTAAATACATTTTTGTTCTAATTTTCTACTCTTATATAAATTTTATGAGACAAGAAATATTTATATTCGTACTTAATAGTTTTAAATATATTTACATTTCCAAAAATTGCCTCTCAGTAATAAATTAAGCCACTTCAGTAAATGTGGGGCAGAATTTCATACTCCTAGTAGTAGGAAATTAGTAGGAAACAGTAGGAAATTTTCCCACAAGAAAACTTTTATAACCTATTTTACTTTCTAAATATTTATCTTATTTTTAATATGACTAAATCCAGAGCATTAGCGTAACTAGCAATTCATCCTGGGGGGGCTAGAGTTGAACCCAGTGGGGGTCTAGGGATTTTGAAAAATTAAGAATATCATTAAAAATAAATACATTTATTTTTTGAATAAAATGTTTACATGAATTTCTCTATCAATAAATTTGATAGACTTGGTTGTATCAAGGTTATATCAATCCGTGTTCCCGTGGATTATTTAAATACCTACAAATTTCGTAAAAAGATAAAAACTAACACACATTTCTTGAACACAGATAAATAAAAATGAAAAATAATTTTTACTACATCACAAGCAAATAAAAATTAATATTTAGCCAAGAATCATCGTTCAGTCAAGATTCAAGATTTCTCTGGGGGGTGCCCAGCAGTACCTAGGGGGGCCCGGTACCCCTGGGCATCCCTGTAGTTACGCCAATGATCCAGAGGTAACCAAGTTTCATACAAATCTGTACATTATAAACCTTACTTTATTATTTTAGGTTATAAATTGCCATTTTCAAACCTTGCCAAAACTTTTTTAATAATCAATTAAGTAACTGCAAAAGTAACTATCTTTTATTTTTTTATAATTTTTTTAAGTTATTTAATTGATTACAAACCAAACAAATTTTAGATTCTACATGCATAAGTTCATACTTCTGGACCAGATAGTAAGGCATTTTCATACAACAAACTTTCTTTGTGTATCTTAAAAAACAGCTGTGTGTATCTATTAAACTAATGCCTATACATTTCTGTGCTAATTTTCATGTGACATACTTATTAACGGCGATAAACTTCAAGTACGTAACTGTTTTCAGAATTTCGTACGTTCTAGACCAGATAGTAATCAATTTTCCTACAACAAATATATACAAATATTTTCAAGGTTGGTAGATCTCGATAAAAGACACATATTTTCTGTTTACCGTTTTTCATATAAGTCCAAAATTTTACTTTGAAAATAAAAAAAAATCATTTTTCGCTTAAATTTTGAGAACCATTAGAACTTTTCTGGGTTTTCTTTCTTGTAAATTTAATCTATCTATGTTGTCATATTATGAAAATATTATGTTTTTAATTACAAATTAAAAACATATCTTTATAATTAATATAAAAATTAAAAAACATTTCAAAAATTTCCAAAAAGTTTCGCGAAAAAAAAAATCATAGGCGTGTTTCTGGGGTCGAAATATAGGTACTATCCCGAAAAATATTTGCACTTCATTAAGACTCACCCTGTGTAAATGTATAAATATAGAGCCTGATATCGAACTGAAATGCGTGTAAAACAGCCCCATTTTAAGAATGATATAATTTTATCAAGTTTAATCTGACTTCGATACCGACATTGTGTATATGACAGGCGCTGTAATAAATCACACTTTCGCAATTCTATCTGTCAGCATATTTGGAACGTACCGTTTATGATTAAAACAAGGGAGTCCGGTATTATTATTAAGCTATATATTTTGAACCAAAAACTCATTTAAACGAGATTGGGCGAAAGTGTTTTTACAAATTTTACGTACAAAAGAAATTCTGGTTTCCATATAAACTCAACATTTTATCTGGAAAAGCGCTGGTTATGTGGAAGCAATTTTAACTTGATGCAAATTCGGGTTGGGGTAAACAATTTTTTTTGGAAAGCAGAAAGAGCGTTGAAAGCACGGGTCTTCATTGTGTATGTAAAACACACGTGCCCTGTATAAAAAATCACGTATTATTAAGGCTTTATTTGAATTTTGGCATGAGGACCATTAATTGTCTGAAAAAATAGGGGGTAAATTAAATTAATTACACATTTATGTATTGATAATTGTATGTTAGTCCTAAATTATATATTGTTAGGAGACATTAGAAAAACAAAAATAAATAAAAAATTAATACCTGCAAATAGCTACATCAGACAGTATCCTTTGTTTGTGCCGTCTGTAGCATGTATACAGGGTCCGGCAATAGTGCGTCGGGCATCTGTAGCTCCTAGAATAAAAAACTTGAGAATTTTGTTTAAGTGCAAACCTAAAGAATGTACCGGGATGTATTTCAGGAAAATATTTTAGCTTCTATAGGGTGGCTCAAAAAAGTGTGAGTAGACCTGGATGATTTTTTTTTAAATGGAACACCCTGTATATTATTGCATTTTTGGCTTCGTTTCAGATCACTTTACATAACTCTAAGATATGACTAAATATATTTCGATAGTTTCAGAGATATTAAAAAATATATCAAAAATATATATTTTTCAGCCCTTCTTAAAAAAATTATTAAAAATACAGGAACTGTTCTGAAATCAAAACTATATTAGGTATTTACTTTAGATGGTCTGTTCTTACTTTGCTATAAATATGGTAATCGTAAATCATGCTGGATGTTCAATATTCTACGCCAAACTTTCTAAAATATAAAATATTTTTTCTTTGTTTTTTTAAATGGAACACTCTGTATATTATTTTTTTATTAGATGGAGAGTTAAAAAATGAACATTTTTTGTATTTAGAGTATTTCAAAATTTTTAACGGTTTCAAAGATACACGTAGTATTATTTCATATGGCGCTTTCAATGGTAAAATACGAGAGAAAAATCATTGGGTGGCTTTGATAAAAATTTACTGTGAAAAATCCCATATGAAATATAAAACCGCAAATATCTGCGAAACCATTAAAAATTTTGAAATACTCTAAATATAAATAATGTTCATTTTTTAATTCTCCGTCTATTGAAAAAATAATATAGGGTGTTCCATTTAAAAAAACGAAGAAAAAATTATTTTATATTTTAAAAAGTTTGGCTTAGAATTTTGAACATCCTGTATGATTTACGATTTTCATATTTATAGCAAACTAAGTACAGACCATGTAAAGTAAATACCTAATATAGTTTTGATTTGGGAACAGTTCTTGTATTTTTAATAATTTTTTTAAGAAGGGCTAAAAAATATATATTTTTGATTTATTTTTTAATATCTCTGAAACTATCGAAATATATTTATTCATACCTTAGGGTTATGTAAAGTGATCTGAAAGGAAGCCAAAAATGCAATAATATACAGGGCGTTCCATTTAAAAAAAATCATCCAGGTCCACTCACACTTTTTTAGCCACCCTATAGAAGTTAAAATAATTTCCTGAAATACATCCTGGTACATACTTTAGGTATGCACTTAAACAAAATTCTCAAGTTTTTTATTCTAGGAGCTACAGATGCCCGACGCACTATTGCCGGACCCTGTATAGAGTGGTGACAATATCGATGCTCACAAACATTGGCATCTCATAAACTACGAGAGATACGAATTTGGTTAAATGGGACAAAAGTTGCGTAATTAGAAGTTTGACAAACACCTATGAAGAAAACCCCGGTATCTTGATTAGTTTCGGATTTATGTAAAAAAAATGAAAATAATACGTTTATTTTAAATGACAATATCTTCAGAACTGTTGTATCTATTGCAACGTAAGTTGGTAGTTTTATATTTTTGACCTGGGCCAATTAAATGCCGTTTTCAGAAAATTTCTAGGCCTTCTAGATTTCGCACAACAACAGTCAAGTTTTTGATTTCTTATTGCCGCCATTTGGAATTTTGTACTATTAGACAGAGCGAAAAAAAGTCTATACGGTGGTATCTAATTTTTATTCATTATTATGTAAATTCACTAAAAAAATAGATTTTTAAAAATTCGTCTAAGATCAAGTCTGTCCTGGAAATCAAATTGACACTTTATATGGCAGCAAGTTAATTTTTGTTTACTCTATTAAGTGTCAAATCTGGACACACAAATTTATAGTAGATAGTTTAAAGTGTATTGACAGGCAGCAATATGTTCACAAGAGGAAACACGAGATATATATGTCTGATGTTTACTTAAGAAATAATAGAAATTACGATATGGCATCCGCAAGTTATAGAACATTGTATCCTGAAAGGACATAGCCTCATCGTACTATTTTCACAAGAATTTCAAGAAATTTAGCAGTTGCTGCTAGCTAATAGTATAAAAATTCAAAATGGCGGCCATAAGAAAATAAAAACTTGTTGACTGTTGTTGTGAAAACTTGACTGTTGTTGTGCGAAATCTAGAAAACTTAGAAATTCTGAAAATGGCATTTAATTGGTTGAGGTTAAAAATATAAAACTACCAACTTACGTTGGAATAGATACAATAGTTCTGAAGATATTGTCATTTAAAATAAACGTATTATTTTCATTTTTAGCCGACCATACCAATAGGTATGGTAGGCTATTAAGATCGGCAAAAAAAAAGTTTTTTTTTAATTTCACTCAAAATGAGTTATTTGGGTCGTAAATGACCTGAATACAAAATATTTTCATGGCGTCTGTCTGTGTGTCCGTAAATTTGGCACAAAAATACTGTGGCACCCGAGAATCTGGCCATTAGTTTTTGGTGGGGGTGGAGGGTTGGTAAGGGGGATGGGAGGGGGTTAAAAATTTTAAAAAATCGTAACTCCAAAATTACAGTAGCTAGCGAAACGCGGTTTTCAAATTAAGATTAGGAATAATATTTGCAACAAAATTTGTAATAACATCAAAATCAGTCAAAGTCGTAGTTTTCGAGATATTAACATATTTTAGTATGGGCGGCTATACGAGCCTCCCGGCGCCAATTTTTTTATATAAATCCGAAACTAATCAAGATACCGGGGTTTTCTTTGTAGGTGTTTATCAAACTTCTAATTACGCAACTTTAGTCCCATTTAACATTTAACCGAATTCGTATCTCTCGTTGTCTCTGAGATGCCAATTTTGAGCATCGAAATTGTCACCACCCTGTATAGGGTGTTTCAAAAAACATGTGGCATCTCTCGTGGGGAGATTCCTCATGTAAAAATAAGATTTGCTATCGACCTATGATCCTTATGATAGGCAGTCCTATGTTTACGAGACTCCGACCTATGGGCCCTGTGTAGATATTGTTTCCGCAGTAACGGTTTATTATTGAATCAAGAGAAGGCATTGTTTGTAAAATATTCAAAATTATATTTTAAATATCATAATTTCTGTTAAATATATTAATTAATCTTTCAATTACAGATTTCATTTTTATATTAACATAGATAGGTCCGATTCTGCGTTATTTCGTAATTACAGGGATTAAAGTCTTCATTTTTTTTTTCGATTTGTTATAATTTTCTTCCAAGCGATTGGAATGAAATTTTGAGAGTAAAAGTTAATATAAGTGCTACATATTTTAGTGCCAAAAATGTTTCGACATATTCACGAGAGTGAGAGACATGCATATGAATGACGTTAGTAAATGACGATCGATGACATTTCCCATATAAATTTACATATAAAATGACAGCAATCTTCCGAGCTGTGACCGTATCATTGAAAAAAATGGCGTCAGCGATGGCTATGAAATGAAGATCGTTTTTGTTACCTACATATTCGTAAATAAAAAAAATTGTGTGTGCACTATGTGCGCATATTTGAAGTGAAACTTCTTACTAACAGCTATTAAATTGAAGGATTTGAAGGACATGTTTAAAAAACTGTAGTTTGAGATATTGAAAAAGTTGAAAAATATTGAAAAAACAGGGCGCGTTATTACGTATTTTTCAGCCGTAGGCTGTCCTTACTACTTTTCGTCTCGCGTGTCACTGTCACGAATTTTTACTACCAGCGCGCGTAAAGAATTTTCATTTTAATATATACAGGGTGGGTCGTAAATAAGTGCAAATAGTTTTAGAAGTAGTATATTTCGACCCAGGGGCGCATATACGGGAGGGGTAATGGGGGTAATTACCCCTCCCAGGAAGAAATTTATAAATAAGAAAATCTGGAATAAAATAAAATTGACACAAAATAAATTAATAATGTCAACCAAAACAGAAATCCAAAACAATCTTAGGTTCATTTTTTTTTCATTAGCAAAGTTTTGCCAATTATCACTGTTTCACAGATATTTAAATCGAAGATATATTATGTTCAATGTCACCGTTAGGTTATTGTTAAATTGTGTTATAAATACATATTTTTTATTATGATTAATTGACTAACTTAACTCAATATCTTTGAGCAAAAATTTAATTCAAATCTATTATTTTATTTAAATATTGCCAGTACCCCTCCCAGACCCAATCTCTGAATGCGCCACTGTTTCGACCCCAGAAACACGTCTATTAAGTTTTTTTTTATCACGAACATTTTTTTTGAAAAAAAAAATTGAAATTTTTTTAATTTTAAGTTAAAAAACATAGTATCTTCATAATATGACAACATAGGTAGTAAATTAAATTTACAAGAAAGAAAACCCAGAAAAGATACTATTAAACTATACATAATAATATCACAGATTATACAGATTATAAACTTTGTTTTTTCTTTATTGTTTTTCGTGGTTCCAATTTTCGGAATCGGGCACTAGTTAGGTTACTAGTTTGCGCACATAGCATGCCCACTTATGGCCTCTAAAATTGTGCACAGCGCCTGACCGGCACAGTTATTAGAGAGATATCGGAAAACCGAATAGCGTCATGCAGTATTTACGCGTACCTTATCATGGTTACGATATGCGCGAGTCAATTTTTAACGCAACACCCGCTAGTTAAAGCAAAGCACAATACGTATACGTATCTCTCGACACGTAACGCAGAAACCAACGTTACGTCTGCCGTTGCGTTGTCGTGTAAACAAGAGTTAAATCAAGTATTTTGACGTACGTAACGCAAATAGTACATTTGTAATTCTAAATTATTTTGTCAAACAATTTATTTAATTTTAAAACTGAAAATGGATATCTATGATTCCATTGATTCCACATTAAATTTATAAAAATAATATTGAAAAATGAAGAAAATTATAAATGGAAATTATTTTATTACAGAAAGTAGTCCTTACCACTTAAAATGCTCTTAGTAATAAAAAATATTGGAAAACAGACACCGTTTTATGATTATTTATTAGATTCCATCTTTTAGAATCCTCATATGGATTTTGGCTAAGAACTAGCGTTTAATTAAATAGATTTCAAAATGAGTTTATTATGATGCTTAATATTTTCATACTAATTTATTGTAATAAAATAGGCCCAGTTCTGTTACACTGGCCCCAAAATTTATGAAATAACTTAATTACTAGCCAGTTGTGGAAACGAGTTGTTTGTGAATTTGTACGTTCAGCATCATTCGGGTGAAAATCGAAACTCCTTCGGCTCGATACGTTTGCGTTTTGTACGTACGTAAAGGCACGTAAAGATACGTATCACGTATCCGTAAACGCAAGTTAATTTCTCACTGCGCAAGCGTACATGTCAAACGATACGTTTACGTCTACGTCTTCGGCCGTGTTTTAACTGTCTAATAACGTTACCGCCTGACGTAATTAGTGGATCAATTACACCAAGCGCTATTTCTAAATAACGTTTAAAAATTGCTTAAATGGGCATGTGCGGGTATTTGACAACCGGGGCCGGCCAGCGAGATCTTTTATTTTAGGTTATGTTTGAATTGTTTTGAATTATTACTTTAGTTTTATTAGGTAAGTTGATATTTAAGTAGCTGGGATTAGTTTTAATTAAATAAATATGGCCCAAAATATGGATTCCACCTCTTCCAATATTAAAGAACCTATAAAGAGGCTTAGCTTTACAGCACATGACGACTTAGCCCTTCTAAGAGAACTTTAGCCCGGCCCTTTAGTTTTAAAATACCCGGTAAACTAAACAATTTCAAAGTTTTAAATTCAAAGTTAGGTTAAGTTTAAATAGCGGACGCGACGCGAACAGAATTCTTTCCGATCCGATAACTATAAATGAAGAGAGTTTATACCACTTCACGTAAAGGAAATAACACCTGGCCTTATTAACGTCCATGCACGCTATTCGGTTTAGCGATATCTCCTTATTACGCTGTTATTTTACGCGAGTTTATTTTTGCGCACCGGAAATTTTACTCGTTTGCACATCGTCAGAAAAAACAATTTTCGTACCACGAATTAGGGATAAGATTTTTATCTGTACACTTATAGTATACCTAATCTGTGATAATATGATGTATAGTTCAATGACGTTAGTAAATGACGATCGATGACATTTTTCATATAAATTTACATATAAAATGACAGCGATCTTCCGAGCTGTGACCGTATCATTGAAAAAAAAACGGCGTCAGCGATGGCTATGAAATGAAGATCGCTGTCATTTTATATGTAAATTTATATGGGAAATATCATCGATCGTCATTTCCTAGCCAACTTAACGCCGTTTTTTTTTCGATCATACGGTACATCGTTCAGTAAAATAAACATTGCAATTTTTGCTTCTTCTTCGCTAATATTCAAATTTTTATCTGGCATTTTTATATGGGGGCTACAAAAGTTTTTTTCTTAATTTTGTGAATAACATTAAAAAAAGTATACCTTGAATGGGATTTGATCAAAATCCGTTCTTAGTGAGCATCTACGTCAGAAGTAAGGAGTAACTATACGAAATTTCAAGTTAATCAGGTGCGTAGTTTTTCAAATATCATGATGGGTTAGTAAGTATCAAATCGTTTTTATATACAGGGTGCTACATTTTCGAGATACGAGCATTGATATCTCGGTAACCGTAATAGATACGAAGATGGTTAAATTAGGGCAAAGTTGCGCCTTGAGGTATTCACCAAGATACTATCAAAAAAGTTTTAAAAATTTCAAGGATTGCTGAGTTTTTTGGAAAAAACGGATTTTTTTGAAAATCAATTTTATTTTTGCCTGTCGTTACTTTTTAGAATATCAAAAAACTAATTCCACATTCTCATAGCCACTTTATTAGGGCTATTTGATAGGGTTTATAAATTTTCAAATTAGCTGATAAGTTGTGAAATACAGAGGCCAACTTATATTTTTTAAATACGGACCTGCATTTTTTACATTAAGTTTTGAAAGAACTCGGTCCCCTGAGTACAATGATATGCCACACTTGTACTTTTTTTTTGTTTTGGGTACCTTAACAACAACAAAACTATTTAATTATTATTTAAAATAATTTCAAGTCCGACTCTGGCTTTTAAATTATTTAATCTACTTATATTCATCGCAACAATATTGATCAGCGCTAATTAACATTGAATAAGGAAAATCGAGCCAATTGAAAGATTCAAATAAATAATATGTCAGCAATTTAAAGATATTATTTTTAACTTTTTTTACCATGAATTTGAAATCTCAGTGTACGATCGAATAATTTGTATAATATTAATCGTCGTTATTATAAATCAATTAACTTCTACTAACTAGTTTCTAGTGCTCTACATGTTCGA